>NC_056453.1:19425070-19437570 GCF_018296145.1 Oncorhynchus tshawytscha | reverse complement strand
AATTGATGTATAGATAGAAGTTCATATTTCAGGGAGGGGGGTGTTCAGAGCTGAAACCTGATCCATGCTCATACCAGTGGACACTTTGAGCATCCTGTTCTCTCTCTGTTCCCTCTCTTCTCTCCATCCCCCCATATCTCCATCACTCCAACTCTGTCCTCAGACCATCCTGAATTGTTTTAAGATGGTCATCCTATGGATCATTTATCTGTTTGATTTTGAATTTTAGGACCCCTTTAGGTATAAAAAAAAAGATATATAAAACAATTATTTGATAACATATTGAATTTGTCCTTTACTACTGTAACCCAGAGAAACACATGGAATAACACATTCATAAAGACAGTCAAATGAATCATAAGAAACAAGGTTTTGAAGTGTTTGTCTTATATATAGAAAATAGATTTGATTCATTTTCCAGATGGTTGTTTAGCCCAATCAGAATCATTTTCCAGATGGTTGTTTAGTCCAATCAGAATCATTTTCCAGATGGTTGTTTAGCCCAATCAGAATCATTTTCCAGATGGTTGTTTAGCCCAATCAGAATCATTTTCCATATGGTTGTTTAGCCCAATCAGAATCATTTTCCAGATGGTTGTTTAGCTCAATCAGAATCATTTTCCAGATGGTTGTTTAGCCCAATCAGAATCATTTTCCAGATGGTTGTTTAGCCCGATCAGAATCATTTTCCAGATGGTTTTAATCCTAATAGTTACACCATTTAAACACTAAACATATCTCTCTCTTTCTTTTTTCCTTTCTCCCTTTCTTCTATAATGTATCCCTTTCTCTCCCTCCATCCCCCAGGAGTATGATGCCCAAGGCCTTGGACGGCCAGGTTGTCATGGAGAAGACACCGCGTTACTTTGTTACCGTGGAGACCCCGGGGCGTGTACACTCCATGTCACGTGACGTGAAGCTGATTGTGGTGGTCCGAGACCCTGTGACCCGGGCCATCTCTGACTACACCCAGATCATCTCCAAGACCCCCCACATCCCTGCCTTCGAGACCCTCGCCTTCAAGAACCGCACCAATGGTCAGAATCATAGTGATGCATTTGAATTGTATAGGCCTATGAATGAATGAATGAACTAATGAATGAATGAATGAATGATAGCATGGTTGGATGGATTAATGAATGACACAAAAATATAGTTTTTCCTAATTCAGTACCCACACAAAGACTATATTCTTTAGTCCTGTCTTCAGTCCCCCCTTTCAAGGTCTAAAACAGGTAACTGTGTCTTTTCTTGATGCCAGGTGAGATTGACTCTCTATGGAGCCCTCTGTGGATCGGACTGTACGCCCAACACCTGGAGCGCTGGCTGGCCTGGTTCCCCCGGGCCCAGATCCACCTGGTCAGTGGGGAGGGCCTCATCTCCGACCCGGCAGGAGAACTAGGAAAGGTCCAGGACTTCCTGGGCCTCCAGAGGATTGTGACGGACAAGCACTTCTACTTCAATAAGACTAAAGGTTTCCCCTGCCTGAAGAAGCCGGAGGGAAGCAGCAAGCCCCACTGCCTGGGGAAGACTAAAGGCCGAACACACGCCCCCATCGACCCTGAAGTGATCCGGAGACTGAGGGAGTTCTACAGGCCGCACAACCAGCGGTTCTATCAGATGGCTGGCCAGGACTTTGGATGGCAATGAGGACTCAGCAGAGTTAACAAGGTGAAACATGAATCCATAGCAACAAAGACACCGAGGGGTGTTTGTCCGTCGGCTTCAGTTGGCACTCTGTACCTGTTACTGTGACTTGGGGCAAAGAGTAATGAAATAACCTCATACTGTTGATACAGAAGTGGCTCTGTGCTAGGAACTAAATCCAATGTTGATAGACCTCTGGGTAGCGAGGGAAACAAATATCAGACATTCCATATTGGTGACAGTGTGCTGAGACCATCTCTATGCTAGTTCCCTTTCAGCATCTAATAGATGTTCAACAAAAAGAAAGTGGCACTTGAAGCTGGAATCTTTAGTTGCTACATCCATTTTTGGAGTTGTAAATGAATGATATATACCCATTGAGTCTTGAAGAATAAAACGTGCCTCATGAGCTTAGTTCAACTGTCATGTCCTATCAGAACCCAAAATATTGTTTTACTTGTTTTACTCCAATGTTTGTAAACTATGTAAATGTAAACAAACACAGCATAGCCTCAAAACATGGTTAAAACTATAATTTGCCTACGAAGGCAAAATGCAGTAAGTACATATTTGATCAGAATTGAGTTAAGACTGAAATCAGGCTTTGTAGTATCTGTTTGATACTGTGTCCTGGTTCAATTATGTTCCATTTTTAGAGAAAATGGGAGTGAGAAATTTGCAGTAACTGCAAAATCCAAGTCAAAACCCAGGAAAACAGAATTTACTGCACTTTGGCTTTGATCCACTATATTTGGACTGCAGTTACCTGCTCTGCCATACAAAGGCAAAGAGCAGTAACTATGCAAACAGTGAAACTGAGAGAAATGTAACGTTTATTTGCTGTCCAGCCAAATATGTTGTAGGTAGGCAAGTGATAATGCAAGTGATAATGCATTATCTTATTATGAAGTCATTTTTTAATGCATTACAACCATGACCACTGATTTGTGACCCCGAAGTCAAATAAATGACCATACAAAGTCAAACAGAAAAACAATGAGTTGGATAAACATATTCAGGTTGTATATACCGCACAAAGTCAAATTAACACGGATTACTTTTTTTGGACAACTAGTCCACTTTGTTTTAAGAGTTCTTACATTGCAAACAGTGAAAATAGGATTAGTCTCAAGTGAATCACTGCTTATCATATTTGGCTGGCTAACAGAAAACTTTAAAGCCATTTTTCTCATCTTCATCGTTGGCGCAGTTACTGTGTTTTGACTTTGTAGGGCAGCCTACTGTAGCTCTGTCTAATGAATTTGAGAGTGGTTACATTTCTCCAGACCCATCCCTCAGCTTTTTTTACCTAAACACAGGCTGGGCGACCACTTTGTTATCGTTTTTCAATGAAGGATTCTAAGTTTAAGCTGTGTTTGAAAACACCTGGCGTTCTCGTCTTAGATAGTGCTCCTGCTTAACCTCCCGACCCCACTGTGTCCCACCAGGAGTGAAGGACATGGCGATGGGATGTGTAGTCTGCAGTGTAGGCCAGATGTGTGCTGTAGAGTAAGTAGTAACAACGTCTTGTGGATGCTTCTGCAAAGTAGTGAAACACTAAACAAAACCAAACGGATGTCTTACCATGCCTCATGGAGTATGACCCTCCTCTTCCTTTTTTTAAAACACACCTTAGCTACTCAGTACTTTAGGTCACGAATTAAAAGAGTTGTAGGCAATCAGTACATATCGAATATCATCCCCAAGTATTACGGAAAACAGGAGCAGGAGGATGAGCCTCTTATTTAGAAAGCATTGAGGGGAAGTATGAGTAGCATCTTTCTAAGTGCTCAGACTTGACTGAGTGGTTTTGTATTGTTGAATAATGAATGTGCATAAGTGGATCAGGAGGAACTCAAATGTATCTGCCCTTTCCAAGTAGAGGTTACCCACAGGCACAGATCTAGGATCAGTTTACGCTCCCTAAATCCTAACCTTAACCGTAAGAGGAGGAAACACTGAACTGACCTTAGATCAGCATCTATGGGCATCTTCGTCCTAACCGAACAACCAAAATATAACCATGGATGAATATGACATCTTAAAGGTACACTCAGTGAAATGATGTTGTCACAAGCAGCACGGCGGATTATGAGATGAGCAACATGCAAGACTTCGCTCTCACACAGTTGCACACAGTATCTGCACATGTTTATTTATTTATTTATTACATTTTTTATTTAACCTTTATTTTACTAGGCAAGTCAGTTAAGAATAAATTCTTATTTACAATGATGACCTAGCCAGGCCAAACCCGAACCCAGACCATGCTGAGCCAATTGTGCGCCACCCTATGGGACTCCCAATCACAGCCGGTTGTGATACAGCCTGGAATCGAACCAGGGTCTGTAGTGACGCCTCTAGCACTGAGATGCAGTGCCTTAGACCGCTGCGTCACTCGGGAGCCCATGCATGTGCATGGGCTTGCTTTACACTGTTCACAGTGGTAGCCAGGGCACTTTACACTGTTCACAGTGGTAGCCAGGGCACTTTACACTGTTCACAGTGGTAGCCAGGGCACTTTACACTGTTCACAGTGGTAGCCAGGGCACTTTACACTGTTCACAGTGGTAGCCAGGGCACTTTACACTGTTCACAGTGGTAGCCAGGGCACTTTACACTGTTCACAGTGGTAGCCAGGGCACTTTACACTGTTCACAGTGGTAGCCAGGGCACCAAAACAGCGGAGCTGTTGCAGAAGCAGCAGCTACTTCTCTTGGGGTCCACAAATAACACAAATCATGACGAGTAACAAAACAATGACACACTGTGACACACTGTTTGACAAGGACAGCCACACAAATTGAAAGCTGCAATATGTAACTTTTTGGGCGACCCAAACAAAATTCACATAGAAACATCCAAAATTATACTAACAATTCAAAACGTTAAAATGTTAGCGTGTCTGTGTGTGCGTGTGTTTGTGTGTGTCCCCTCCGAGTCCCCGCCTTTCCATGAGTTGTTATTTCATCCGTTTGTTAAAGGTCATTTTGCTGTTTGCTTGAGTAATTGGAGATGGAACAGAGTTTCATGCGATAGTGGCTCTGTAGAAAATGGTGCGTTGCCGTGAATTCCTTTTGGACTCAAGGACTGTGGAGAAACCCCTGGTGGTTTGTTTTGTGGGGTACGTACTGTATGAGTTGAATGTTATTTGATATGCAGACAATCTGGAATTTTCATCACAGCAATATTCATCATAAAAACTAAAAGAGAAGCAGTTCATCTCTCATTAATCCTCAACCAGGAAACACTGGCATGCATGTTGCTGATGTTAGTTCTGCATGTGCAGTTAAAGGCAAGGTGTGCTGCTCTGTTTTGAGCCAGCTGCAGCTTTGCTAGGTCTTTCTCGGCTGCACTTAACCATATTACCGGACAGTAATCAAGATGGAACAAGACCAGAGCCTGGACAACTGGTCCACATCATTTTATAACAGACATACTCCTCACCATCACCACAACAGCTTTGTCAATATGACTTTGCCCATGATAATTGACCAGCCAATGTTATACCTAGGAGTTTAGCTTCCTGAGTTTAGCTTCCTGAGTTTAGCTTCCTGAACTTGCTCAATGGTCACACCCTTTATGTACAACTCCAGTTGACGTTTAGGTCTTTAGAGAAAGTTTGTACCAAATACAATGCTATTAGTAGATGTGTTTAAGACCAGTTTATTATTAATCACCCATTCTGATTGAACTGTAACTCCCTATTTAGAATTTCAGTGAGCTCACTGACTTTGGGTGGTGACATGTAGTGTGGAATTATCTGCATACGTCGTCGTTCTAATTTTGTGTAAGACCAGTGGCAAATCATTTGTAAAAGTAAAGAAATGTAACAGCAACTACCCTAAGGTACACCGCACTGTGCATATCGGATGTTAAAGAAGCTTCGGATGTTAAACAACACTCTCTGGGTTCGATTGGAGAAATATCTCTCCAACCCTAAGGTACACCACACTGTGCATATCGGATGTTAAAGAAGCTTCGGATGTTAAACAACACTCTCTGGGTTCGATTGGAGAAATATCTCTCCAACCCTAAGGTACACCGCACTGTGCATATCGGATGTTAAACAACACTCTCTGGGTTCGATTGGAGAAATATCTCTCCAACCCTAAGGTACACCGCACTGTGCATACGGATGTTGCAACACTCTCTGGGATGTTGGAGAAATATCTCTCCAACCCTAAGGTACACCGCACTGTGCATATCGGATGTTAAACAACACTCTCTGGGTTCGATTGGAGAAATATCTCTCCAACCCTAAGGTACACCGCACTGTGCATATCGGATGTTAAACAACACTCTCTGGGTTCGATTGGAGAAATATCTCTCCAACCCTAAGGTACACCGCACTGTGCATATCGGATGTTAAACAACACTCTCTGGGTTCGATTGGAGAAATATCTCTCCAACCCTAAGGTACACCGCACTGTGCATATTGGATGTTAAACAACACTCTCTGGGTTCGTTTGGAGAAATATCTCTCCAACCATGTGATGGCAGGTGACTACAATTTATGATCAATAACATCAAAGGCTGCACTGAAATCTACCAATACAACTATCATCTTATTATCCATTTTAACCAATCATCAGTCATTTGAGTCAGTGCAGGACAAGTTGTGTGCCCTTCTCTATATGTATGCTGAAAGTCAGTAGTTAACTTGCTCCCTGAAAAATAGCATTGTTTTTGGTCAAACACAATCCTCTCCATCAGTTTACTAAGAACTGGCAGCAAACTGATTGGATGGCTGTTGGAGCCAGCGAAGGGTGCTTTACTATTTTTAGGTAGTGGAATTACTTTAGCTTCCTTCCATACCTGTGGACACACTCCTTTAGGCTTTGGTTAAATGTATAGCAAATAGAGATATAGTTTGCTACTATTCTCAATAGTTTCCCATCAAGTTTGTCTATACCTGGTGGCTTATCATTATTGATGGATAACAACAGTTTCTCCACCTCTCCCACACTAACTTGACCAAATTCCAAACATCAAACCAATTATTAGATCTTTTATTCAAAAATATGATGGTTCAATGTTCAATGTTGTTATTTCACTTCTGAGTTTTTCCACTTTACTAGTGAAATAGTAATTGAAATGATTGGCAATATCGAAAAGTTGACCCATCAACTTCAATGAACAATGGAGATGAATTGGGTTTTCTGCCCATGTTATCATTGAAGGTACTCCAAAATATTTTTCCATTGCATTTTATGTCAATTATCTTTGTTTGGTAATATTTTTTATTCTTCTTTTGGTTAAGTTTATTCACATTCCTCAATGACCAATATGTCAACCAATCAGTCTAACTTGTTTGTCACCTCTTTTGCATCATTCCTTTGAACCATACAATTGTTCAATTCATCATCAATCCATGGGGATTCTTAATAACAGGTGCATGCTTGTCAACAATTGGCCTAAATAATTGTACAAATACGTCCAGTGCTGCATTTTGATTCACTTCCTCGTACACATAAGACAACATACATTTTTTACAACTTCCACAAAAGAGTCCTGGGAAAACATTTTGTGTGGTCTCTTATAAATTACTTTAGGCCCAACCTTTGGCACTTTGGCTTTCCTTGTTATTGCCACAATAGTATGGTCACTACAGCCAATGGGAACTTTGCTTTGGAGCAAAGCTCTGCAGCATTAGTGAAGATATGTTCGATACAATTGGATGTCACAGATCCAACACTATTGGTTTACACTCTAGTTGGTTGAGTGATATCCTGGCTCATATTACAGGCATCAGTCACAGTTTGAGAGGACAGCTAGTTGCTAACCAGTCAATGTTCAGGTCACCCAGAAAATAGACGTCTGTTAACATTACACACACTATCAAGCATTGGACACATTATCAAAATACTGACTGTTAGCACTTGGTGGCCAATAGTAGCACCCTGAAAGAAGAGACTTTAGATGAGGCAGGTGAACATGCAATCATAACACTTCAACCACATTTGTCATGAGATCCTCTCTAAGCTTTACAGGAGTATGGCTCTGAACATATACAGCAACACCTCTCCCATTGCCATTTGTGTCTTTTCTGTAGATGTTATATCCCTGTATTGCTACTGCTGTATCATCAAAGGAATTAGCTAAGTTAGTTTTAGAGATGGCCAGAATATGAATGTTATCCAATTTATTGATTTCATTAGCCTTATTTCTAAAACGACATACAGTGCATTCAGAAAGTATTCAGACCCTTGACTTACAGCCTTATTCTAAAATTGATTCAATATTTGTTTTTCTTCATCAATCTACACACAATAACTCTTAATGACAAAGCTAAAACAGGTTTAGACATTTTTGCAAATGTATTCAAATAAAAAAACAGAATGACCTTATTTACATAAGTATTCAGACCCTTTGCTATGAGACTTTATATTGATCTCAGGTGCATCCTGTTTCCATTGATCATCCTTGAGATGTTTTTACAACTTGATTGGAGACCACCTGTGGTATATTCAATTGATTGGACATGATATGGAAAGACTCTTCCTAGAGTTGGCCGGCCGGCAAAACTGAGCAATCAGGGGAGAAGTGCGTTGGTCAGGGAGGTGACCAAGAACCCGATGGTCACTCTGACATAGCTCCAGAGTTCCTCTGTGGAGATGGGAGAACCTTCCAGAAGGACAACCATCTCTGCAGCACTCCACCAATCAGGGCTTTATGGTAGAGTTGGCAGACGGAAGCCACTCCTCAGTAAAAGGCACATAACAGCCCGCTTGGTGTTTGCCAAAAAGCACATAAAGGTCTCTCGGACAATGAGAAACAAGATTCTCTGGTCTGATGAATCTAAGATGGAACCTTTTGGCCTGAATGCCAAGTGTCACGTCTGGAGAAAACCTTCCACCATTCCTACAGTGGAGCATGGTAGTGGCAGCATAATGCTGTGGGGATGTTTTTCAGCGGCAGGGACTGGGAGACTAGTCAGGATTGAGGGAAAGATGGACGGAGCAAAGTACAGAGAGATCTTTGATGAAACCCTCCTCCAGAGCACTCAGGTCTTCACAGACTGGGGCAAAGGCTCACCTTACAACAGGACAACGACCTTAAGCACACAGCCAAGACAGCATAGGAGTAGCTTTAGGACAAGTCTTTGAATGTCCTTGAGTGGCCCAGCCAGAGCTGGGACTTGAACCCGATCAAACATCTCTGGAGAGACCTGAAAATAGCTGTGCAGCGACGCTCCCCATCCAACCTGACACAACTTGTGAGGATCTGCAGAAAAGAATGGGAGAAACTCTCCAAATACAGGTGTGCCAAGCTTGTAGCATCATACCCAAGAAGACGAGGCTGTAATCACGCCAAAGGTGCTTCAACAAAGTACTGAGTAAAAGGCCTGAATACTTATGTAAATGTGCCATTTCAGTTAAACCTTGTTTTTGCTTCGTCATTATGGGGTATTGTGTGTAGACGAGGGGAAAAAACTATGCAATGATGTAACGTAACACAATGAGGAGGTCAAGGGGTCTGAATGCGTTCTGAATGCATTGCATATTAATATGGGCTATTCTTAGCCCTTTCCCTGGTAGCTTATTGGAGATAGACATAATATGGAGACAAAATAAATATGTGTATAAATGTGTGTGTGTGTGTGTGTGTGTGTGTGTGTGTGTGTGTGTGTGTGTGTGTGTGTGTGTGTGTGTGTGTGTGTGTGTGTGTGTGTGTGTGTGTGTGTGATGTTGGGCTGAAGCTACTGACCCTGAGGCTTGGCTTCAACGCTCTTAGTTGTAGCGGAAATCGACCCACTATGCTGTTTACTTTCTGCATCTACGTCATATCACTGAGTCTACCTTTAAACCAATATTTTGGTATCATTTGGTGTTTTCTTCAGCAGAAGCTTTTTGGGTCCAACGGGCTGCTGTGGGACCCGTCTCCTATTTGCATGTATTTGCACTAGTTTGAAAACATTAAATGACAATAAAACTTATTTTGAAGCAAATGTCACATTGTATCTTTGTACTTTTGTCAACACTATTGTACTGCAATAGATGCGGTGGTTGTGTGTATAAAATGAGAGTGAGAGATGGAGAGGGTGAGAGAGAGAGTGAGAGAGTGAGAGAGTGAGAGATTGAGAGTGGAACAAAGCTTCATAAATTGAGCTGAATAGAGAGCAATAGTAATTGCGTCTTTTTGTAGGCACTAACCCCGCCATGGCTCATTTGGCAAAGCCTTTGGGGAAATAAACTGTTTTTTTTTTTTGGGGGGGTCTGTAGTATGTGCCTGGTCTGTGGTAAACACAGGCTTAGCAGATCTTATATGTTTCGTTCTATGCGATAATCTTCATCTCATCAGCGAATGTCACTTTTGTGAATTTGGAAGCATTTATGTAATCAAAACAAGCACATGAAGCATATAAAGGTTTCATAATTCATAAAGGTGTTAATTGACTGATATCTCATAGAACAAAACATAGAAGATCTTCTAAGCCTCAGACATGATTCAAATCCCTTTCTTTAGCCATTCATTTCCCCCATAGGAATGTACGTACTGACCTGCGGTAACTAATTTCTGGTTTTGAGGACGACAAGCTGGTGGGACCCATTGAGCTCAGTCAGCAATAAGGCAGACCGCCATAGTGACAGAAATGAGTAACCACTGGCCTGCAATGGATATCTTGGCAATATCCATTTGGCAATCTTTCGCCAATCATCAAATCCCCAACACCGTACGGTCCTTCTCTCATAATGTATCGGACCTTTGTCAATTTAACTGTACACAGTTCGGAGTTCAGAAAAATACACTCTAAAAGAAACAAATAAAAATGAATATTTTATATCTGACTTCTACGCTAAAGTTATCAGTCAATTAAACAAGGTAGGCTTACAGATTTAGTATAAAAATGTATTATTTTATTTCTGTTATCAATGCTGAACCTTATTAGTACATAACAATATAAACAATTACATTTGGCAATAAACAAGGTACTTTATTTAATGCTTCATAATTTGCCCTTATATCTTTGATATAAATGTATAATATTCTGTACATCTTAACATAGAATTCCTATAATTTAAATGAATCATTGCAGTTAATCACACACATGAAGTTACCAAAATAGCACTTTACACAAATATGTTACAAATATGACACCAACACACACTAAAGGAGCATAACCATCTCTGCCTTGAGAACAAGGAAGAACAAATTTAACATGGCAGGAAAATGTCAAATATCTTTAATACAGTAGCTTAATTCAACAGTTAAATTAAACAAATGTATTTGAATGTTAATAAATAAATAAGAAAACGTAATACACATTATATACAGAAATAAATGATCAAATTATCTTTAAGTCACTGTAGGTAAGTCATACTGACTATTAAAGTATAAATCATAATTATCTTCAATACTGTTTTGAAATACAATTATTCGATGCTGGTTTATTCAACTTCCAAGTCTATAATGTGTACATTGATGGGGAATCTCTATCTGTTGCCTTCGGTATTTCACTACAATTGTCAAGTACATATTTTCATTTCCTAGGAATCAGACAAAAAAAGCAATACATCTATCTGCACACGGAAAGAAAGAGCAGGAAATAATAATGGCCGAGTTTTGGCTGTTTGCACATCTACATAATGGAATCTCCCGTGTCTCATTAGAGCGAGAACAATAGGAATAGAAGTTGGCCTTTGTAACTTTGTAACAGTCTCCCACTCAGTGCTCTGCATGCTGTTTGAAGTGGATCACAAGACAGGAGCTGGAATCAAAGGCACTCAGCATGGCCTGGGAATTCTCTCTACCTCATCCTTTATCTATTTCTACTCTTTATCATCCCCTATGTCTCTATCCACATATATACATACTGTATATATACAGTGCCTTCAGAAAGTATTCACACCCATTGACTTAGAGCTGAATTTAGAAGGATTCCATGTGGATGTTTGTCACTGGTCTACACACAATGCCCCATAATGTCAAAGTGGAACTATGTATTTCAACATTTTTACCAATTACTAAAAAATGAAAAGCTGAAATGTCTTGAGTCAATAAGCATTCAACCCTTTCATTATGGAAAGCCTAAATAACTCATAATGACTACCACATCTCTGTACCCCACATATACAATGAACTATATTTTAGGTCCCTGAGTCGAGCAGGGAATTTCAAACACAGATTCAACCACAAAGACCAGGGAGGTTTTCCAATGCCTCAAAAAGAAGGGCACCTATTGGTAGATGGGTAAAATTGAATATCCCTTTGAGCATGGTGAAGTTATTAATTACACTTTTGATGGTGCATCAATACAACCAGTCACTACAAAGATACAGGTATCCTTCCTATCTCAGTTTCCGGAGAGGAAGGAAACCGCTCAGGGATTTCACCATGAGGCCAATGGTGACTTTAAAACAGTTACAGAGTTTAATGGCTGTGATAGGAGAAAACTTAGCATGGATCAACAACATTGTAGTTACTCCACAACAGTAACCTAATTGACAGAGTGAAAAGAAGGAAGTCTGAACAGAATACAAACATTTCAAAACATACATCCTGTTTGCAACAAGGCACAAACGCAATTCACTTTTTATCCTAAATACAAAGTGTTATGTTTGGGGCAAATCCAATACAACACATTACTGAGTACCACTCTCCATATTTTCAAGCATAGTGGTGGCTGCTTCATGTTATGGGCATGCTTGTAATCGTTAAGGACTGGGGAGTTTTTCTGTATAAAAAAGAAACTGACTGGAGCTAAGCACAGGCAAAATCCTAGAGGAAAAGCTGGTTCAGTCTGCTCACCTCCAGATACTGGGAGATGAATTCACCTTTCAGCAAGACAATAACCTAAACACAAGGCCAAATCTACACTGGAGTTGCTTACCAAGAGTACAGTGAATGTT